>NC_091825.1:97784433-97811933 GCF_038994185.2 Dermacentor albipictus | reverse complement strand
CTGATTTCTTTTTTTTTCACAATACAAGCTCCACGCTAATTTTGTAGTTGTTGTTACTTCAGAAATAAGAAAATATTCGTTATTAGATTCGATATTCGGTGGTTTTTGTTGTCGAATATTTGTCGATTTGTGTAATGAATATACGGGTGCACCATGTAAGGGTAGATTTTGATCTTTTTTAACAATTCTGCTAAGGCGAGCTTCTGATAAGACAGTCCCCGCAAGTTAGTCTTAACGGAAGTGTGCTATAGCCGTCGTGATTACGTAAACTTTATCACAAGGACCCGCATTAGGTGCGTTTGAGCTCGCGGCTTTGAAAACCTACAATGCGACATGCTTGCCTTGCATAGCTGAAGATGTTCATCTGGATATTCATCGGGAATATTGTGACAGTTAGGAAAGAAAGGAGCGGCTAAGCGAGTGACACAGCCGCATAGAAAAAAAGAAAAGGCAATGCAAATGAAAATAAATTTTCAATACGAGGGAAACCAGCCAAGCGACATTATGGGAGGTTGAGAGCTCAATATTAAGAAATAAAATAGGCATATTCAACTTTAAAATGTACAAGACTTCTTGCCATAGTCAGGTAAACGAACGCATTCTTTTTTACGCCCACCTCGTAGGCCTTCGAGCTAATCTTGAATAAAGGCGTATTCATCATTATTTAAGCTGCGGAATCTAGAAAAACGGAGACGATGTATAAAATCTCGTGTGCTTTACTACCTTTTACTTTCTTGAGCATGATCGTCCAGAGGGAGGGGGTTGCCTATATTGGTGAGGTGCATATACATCTGCGCTGATGCAGCGTAAAACAAGAGACCTACCATCTAACTAACATCGTTAGCGACATTTTGGTGCAGCGCTTCACATAGGAGAGATCTCTCCACCTAGGCAGTGGCACTGGTTGTATTCATGGTGATTGTTTCCATCTCCTTGAAAGCACTGTCGAGGATCCCTCAATACGCAGTTAATTATACAACCTTAACATTACCACCCGAGTTCAGTCGATGCCAAAGGCTTTACGAAAGCTGTCGGCATCTATTGAATTCGGGTGGCAATGCGCATCCACCCCGTCCACGTCTTCGTGTTTGCGTCGTTCGTGCGCTGCTCGTTTCGTCTATATAGCTGACGTGGATACTCGCACCGTTACTATAACGCGTAAGCGCCGTGCGTTACGTGGTCGGAAAACAAGAGTGGGCCGGAACGCGTGTGTCACTCGTGCGTGAAAACGGCGCGGATTTTTTCGAGGGTGCAGCTATTGTGTGCCGCGCGAGCCCGAAAAGAATTCAGGACGGACCCATGAGGAAGAACGGCACGCAGACCCGCTGTCCTCTACACAGCAACATCCCGTTGTACTCGGAGCCGTCTATCGGGAAGAAGCAGCACAGTACAACGAGAGGAGCGAACAAGCATCGCTGGACGTTGGACGAGGATGCGCCGTATAAGGCGGATTCCGAATAAAATGGTGCGGGCCCGATCCGTCTTGTCGAATTCCCAGGCAACCGCTGGTGTAACGGAGTGCGAAGGCATTGCTCAGTGGCCAACGAGGGTTTGTGGCGATGTTTGTTTTGCTAATCTCGTATTTTGTTGCAAAACTTATTCGTTGTTTCTTTTCTTTCTGTTTTGTTTTTGACAACACGTAAAAACGGGGAGGATATCATGCAGATTGTTCCGTCTTCTCCACTTTATCTTTTTCCGCATTTTCCCCTCCACCTGTGTAGTGTTGCCCACCAGCCTCAATTTTGGTTAATCTCTGGACTTTTTCTTTATATCTTACCGGAATGCCACTGTCTTTTTATTACCATAGGTGACATTGACTCTTAAAGGAACCAACTTTTGTGTTCACATTGAAGAAGACATGCAGACTCTGGCGCTAAAATATGTTGTGGGGTTGAAGTCCAAGCACGATACACCCTGGCGACTTTGAAAGCGCACATGCGGCAATGTCAAAGCCTGCAAGCAGATAGCGACTGACCGTTCATTTGCTCGTTGTGTCCGCCATAAGAAATAACGACGCGGTAATATAGCCGTGGTACGCGGTATTTGTGAGATACGTGGGTGTTTATGGGCATATCATATTGGCTCTACACTCAGCGATATAGGATATAAGCGAGGAAACGCCATCAAAGTAAAGAAAGTTTAAACGCCTTAATTATAATCCAGCTGGTTCATGTTCCAAGTAACGCACTTTAGTTTGCAGTCCGGCTTTTTGAGTGTACCTTGCGCTTTACGTGCGTCTTCTCGTCAACTAGTCAGGCAACCGTTAAGAATACTCTGTAAACTTTTAACAAGCCTGCTCACTCACTCTCTTCACCCCACCGTCATCGTTTTTCTGCAGCTTCCTGGCACTGAAGAGAGAGAGAGAGAGAGAGAGAGAGAGAACGGCAGGGAGGTTAACCCGAGGTAGTTCTGGTTGGCTACCCTGCACGGGGGGAAGGGTTAAGGGGGATAAAAAGAGAAAGAGAGTGGAAAGGCACTGAAGAATTATAATTGTATTATATGAAGTGAAATGGCCAACTGTTTGTATAAACTATATTTGACAGCGCGAACTTAGACAAAGGACGCGAGAAAAGATGCGCCATTTCCTTGACAACGACTGGCGTCGGGCGTTTGTGTTTTGTCATTGATATTAGCTAGTGTCACTGAGAAATCACGCATGTGCACCACGTATATATGTTTGCTTTCTTTCGGAAATTAAAATCAGTTGGAAGTCAGCGCTTGTCTCCGTTCGTCGTCTCTTTCGCCGTCCTTTGTCGAAGTTCGTGCTGTCAAACATCATGGATCAACACCAACTAGCCCGATCGCACGCTGTTCGTACAAAGCCATGTGCAGAGTGTGCTTCGCTCTCTGTTCCTTTGTTCATGACATTCCGCCTCTAGGTTGACTTAAACATTGTCCCTGGGCATGCAGCGTGTTATATTCGATTAGGTAAACCGTCTTCCTGTTTGAAGAGTGGAATAATAGATTCGGCGGTATGATCTATTACACGAAAAAAATGTGCAATAAAATTGTGATTTGGGCGAACTGACAATTCGGCATTCCGGTGTGTAACAGCGCACGTACACACACAAAAAAAAAAACAGCGCTGGTGGTGCGTGTAGTTTTTCGTATCCGTCCCGGTTTTTTGTGCGCTGTTATATACCAAAATAACGGATTATGATTTCTGAAGTACCCGATCGACAAAGGACAACGAACAAGGACAATAGATCAAAGGAAACCATACGCACGCCGCACTGTGCTTGCGCCTTTACTTGTTCAGCCTTTCATGACTCAATATACCATAGACGACATTGACCCTTAGAGTGCCCTAATTTGTGTTCACATTGACAAAAAAAAAAGAATACATGCAAACGCTGGCACTAGGAAGTGTTGCTGGGGTTAAAGAACAAGCACAATAGACTTGGTTGATTTTGAGAGCACAGATGCGGCAGTGTGAAATCTTGCGAGCAGATAATAAGCATTTCAGAATCAATATATAGAATTCAAGGTCCAAAGATGTTCATGGGATTGCGTTGCTTGAAATTTGTTTGCTAGTGGGTAATAAGATCTACAGCGTCAGTTGTAGACACTGCATGCTGCAACATTGAAAGCTAGAACATCTCCTGAACGACTTGTCCACACGGGAGGCTGAGAAAGTCCACATTCACGATTAAAAAGCCAGTGCGAAAGCACGCCGCCCGAATAAGGAAAAGCAACACGTACACACAACACGATCGCTGACTTTCGGACGGCCCCCTGCATTTTTCGATTGCTCGATTATGTCAATACCGAAAGCAATGGCTTTAGCAAGCGCGAACAGCGAGCGATCCAAGAAAACACGTGATGTGGCGCCACTCATTGTGACCGAGCACCGCAAATGGCATTCCGAGAAATGTGTTACCATCACGTTGGTTCATCACCATCGCTCTTGCTCGTCGCAGCGCACTTCCAGTTCGAAGCACTCCGTCGTCTCCCGACAGAGTGCGCCCTTCGCTCATCCTTCGCTCCCTGATTCGACGTCGCCGTCATCAGCGGTCGTGGTTTCCGATCCGAAACGTCCGGTAATTGGCGCTGCTGCGGGGTGCGTGTACCGTGCAATCGTCTTCGCGCACGCCAACTCATGACCGGGAGCGATGATTCGGACACGACGCTGAAGAGAGAGAGAGAGAGACATACAGAGCGAGAGAGAGAAAAGGAGATGGAGAAATACTGATACGCATCTCAGGAGCGAAGCATGGACGCGGAAAAGTGGAGGGCGTTGAGCGTGAGGAAAGGGCAAAGCAGAGACATGGTGTATATAGCGGCTTCCGTCGCGCTTGCGTGAGAGGCGTCGACGTAATCAGGTGCGAGGGGGGGCGGAGGGACGGCACGAGGCAGCCATGCAGGGAACCGAGTGTAGAGGAAGTGTTGAAGCAAGGTCGCATACGGAGAAGCTGCCGCGGTTGTGTAATGGACCGCCTGTGCATCCGGTGTGCGCGCATGCAGTTCTGCATGCGCCTCGAGGAGCAACGCTTTGGGCACGGCTAATAGTTGTGGCCCCCCACAAGTTTACTTTGCTCTCACACTTCACCGCACTTCACTTAGATGTTATGTACCGGTGGCATGAAACGAGATAGATAAAGAGGGAAAGAAAGAGAGAGATGGATTCCTTAATGCATGCTAGAGATGTTTGCCTGGTTATGTGCCTGGCATACTGTGCTCCAGATTGCAGGGGTGATGCGTGAAGTGACCCGTGAAATATGCAAGCACTGAACATACACGGTGCATACAAGAACAATCTTTAACAGGAAAATGGTGCTTGGTTGAGGCCACTGTCTCCTAGAAATACACAGAGCGCCCTCGACTGGCAGAGCTGCTTCAAGCTTTAAGAACGTGGTGGGACTTGGAGCCTAAAGCAACGACGTAAACTTAAAGCAGGCTTGGCAATAGCCCTGATGGTCGGAAGGTTTGCCTATGTGCGCAGAGATTGCTGCAAGTCGTCGTACGCACTGTGCAACTGCACATTACGCGGTGGCGATGGCGTCGTTTGCCGTACCGTAAAGCATGACTTCAGAAATTGGTTTCCGCAAATTTCCGCTACTTCGTGTGGGGTGCGTTGTGTGTATCACGAAGGTCGCAGAGGAACGCAAATTCGTATTTAATTTTGCGTTGAAAAAAAAACCAGGCAAGCAAGAGTACTAAGTACGAAGTATTATACTGAACGACGCGGACCATAAGATACGATTTTGCTGCAAGATGTGACCAAGTACAGATCATTGTTTTTAATGATGCGCTGGGATAAACGCAGTCTATGTGCACGTATTCTTTATTCTCTCGAAACATTGACCTGATTGACAAGCTTTAACCTATTTCAAGCAATACAATCACCTCTGCTTCAACAAATTGTATATTTTCTTGCTTTCTTTCGCCGCCCTCCTCCTCACTCTCGGGTCTTTCTGCCACCGATCCCCTTCCCCATACAAGCAACACGTAGGCGCCTATAAATTTACGCCGGCAGAATTCTCTGTATTTCATTAAAGAGCTTTCACTCTCTCTCTCTCTCTCCCTCTCTCTATGTGCGCATATCAGCTCACCTTCTAGCCGCGTTGGCCGAGCGCGTCCAACGCCACCTAGACGAGATGAGTTCTCTAGAGGGTGTTGGCGCGTCACCCCTGCCTCCACGCCTCCTAACTCTCTCTCTCTCTCTCTCTAATGCCACACGGTGCGGAAGAGAAGCACGCGTGGCAAGCCAGGCCGTGCAAATCGCGAGAGTGAGATATGGGCAGCTCAAGGAGATTTTGGGCAGCTCAGTGTCATCGCTGCTCGCGGCGCGGTAATTTGCAGCTCCGCGTTGACGGCACGCCCGATGACAACGCGTCGAATGACCGAAACGGGCGCGTGCGCGCCGTGCGTGAATATAAGGGGACTACGCCGAACCGCAGTCAAATGAACGGGCTCGACGTGACTTCGGTCCGTCTCGAGTGCGACGACCCCCGGTGATTGTATAACGAGCTCCTCGGGTGGGCGCAAATGCACGCTTCCGCAAACTTTGTCGAGTCGAAGACGAGTGGACGCGGCGCGTCGCACTCCTCCTTTGTTCGTCCGGACCCCTCGAGCTTGGGCGCCTCTGCATCGCGAACTACGAATGCGGAAGCAACGTGATTACGCAGTCAACGAGCTGCGTCTCTTGCTGCAGGATGACATGACATTAGGGAAAAAAAAAAAGAGACCCTGCCCAGGAGGGGCGCGTTTTCTATCGCAGGGTAATGTTGCGTTAGCTTCAGTGCGCCAAGTAATGAAGAGCTCGCTTTAACGGGAGAGGAGCTTCCGCGATCGCTGCGCGTCCTAGTTGAGCAAGATTAAGGACGCGTGTGGTATGCGCATACCATCAAGCACCTATAGCCGCACGCAGAGGCATTGCGTCCGGTTGCAGTAACGTTCTGCAACACACTGCAGGTACTGAAGTACATTTATTTTTTTTTTCGCAAGTAGTCGTTCCTCGCTGTGGAAACTAGCGCAGGAATCATCAGACGAGACTGGATTGGAGGGGAAGCACGAGCGAGATACACATATGCACAGTCAACGAGACACGTTCTCATTCTCTGTCCTCCTCCTGTGTAGCTTCAGCGTAGGGTTGTGCACACTGGGCCACAAACGTTTACGGGACGCGGGGCTGCTGAAAGCGCTGAATACCAACTTTCTCATACAAGATGGCGCGGAAGAACCGTAGTACACAACCGTACGTACACGCACATACGTACGCTAATAACTGACTTACGAGCTGGGGAACGGTGAAGAAAGAAAGAACGAAAGAAGGAAAAAAAAAAGCGAATGATATCGAAGGCTAAATGGGAGAACAATGCGACCGCTGTGCGAAAATTGAATGCCAGCTTTCTCTGAAGCGGTTGTATTGGTGTGTACTTTTTGCGTCACGTTTATGGCGCTAATGAGTGTTATCTGCGCAAGTGCTAGTATGTTCTTCTAGACATATTATTTTGCTGACGCCTTAGAGAGAGAGAGAGAGAGAGAGAGAGAGAGAGAGAGAGATTTTGTTTACGGGAAACACACAGAGATGCCGTTCACTTCATTGCTGTTACGGATAACCAAGGAGTTTTCACACCTTTTTTTTTTCGTAACGTTGTCATTAGAGCGGGAGGCAATGCAGAGCGTATTTACTTGGCGAGCGACAGCCAGGTTTACACGAGCTGTTCGCATCTAGGTGGCGCCAGCGGTCATACGGCCACAGGTACGGGAGTCTTTTGGAGCAGTCTGTGCCAAAAATTTAGTGCCGACTAATGCGCTGTGAGCAAGCACGCCTCCCTCCTCCCCATTTCCTATCCCCTCCCCCCACTTTTTTGTTTGGCATACACGCCGCTTTCTCTTTTAGAAAAGCAGAAAGAAAATAACTAATAACTACTTCTCAAGAGTATCGGCGTTTTTCTCTAAGCCATTCATGCCGTTTTAATAATAAACCATTTTCAATCTTTTGTACCAGTGTTTAAATTTTGACCAAGCGTGAGCATCGATCACCTGTGTTCGTCAATATTTCTTGGTTGTAATAAGATTGCACCCTTCTGTTAAAGGAAAATGCTTTGCACAGAACGCATGACATGACAAATAAAAAATAATATATAAATATAAAGTAAAACATTTTGATGCATTAGACGACATCCTCGGCTGCGAAGTTCTCAAAGTCGGGTAGGAAATAAATTTGAACTTCTAATTAATTTCAAACTTGTTTCATGGAAATATGATAAAAATACGGGATATTATTGAATAAGGCAATATATAGGTACACCCGTGAGCAAGAGTATACGGATCAAGGGCTGCGCGATAAAGCCGTTTTTTCCCTCTACCTGTGAACGCAACTGGAAAGTGGGGATTGCAGTCCAAACTTGGGGGCATTGCGAACTTTTCATGCGAACTCGTTAATTCCAGCTTATGTTTGTTAATTACGAAGAAACTCAGTTTCTTCGGCGACCCTGTGGTCCGTATACTTTTGCTCACGGGTGTGCATACATATATTACAAAATTCCCCTTTAACTCAATCTAACTACAACAACGACGACGACGGCAACAAGAAATCAACAACAAAACTAACAGTGAAGGAATGAAAAAAGAAAGCTCCTACTGCCACCCCCACCCCCCGCCCCCGGTTTTTCTTTTCTTACTTATTTGCTCATACACGCACTCCTGGTGAGCACCATGCACATAGCTCAGTACACGACATAAAATCGCAAATGTATAATTGAAAGCGTCAACGAAGCGCTCGTGTCCACACCGATGACACGTCGCTGACTTGACCGCAAGCCCTCATTTCCAAATGCACGCGTACACACCTATCGAGCGGGGTCCAAATTGATGATCGCGATTTATAACCGCGGAGGCATCCAGTTAACTCTCCGATCGTCGAAGCGAGACTCTACGAGAACCGTTCACGCCTGAGTCTAATTGCTAATCACACAAACACACACACGCACACACCCCGCACGCGATGCAGCCGCCAAGCGAATACGGGCCGCGCGGTTTATCGACGTGCCATACAGCCACCTCCGCCGCGCCTTTATGGAAACAGGCTTCTCCCAGCGGGGATTAATCGAGATCGAACCAGCGTCCCGCATCTATCCAGCATGCAAGCGAGAGGATTGAGGACGATGTGCCTCTTCGTCCCGTTCTTATTTCTTTCGCTCTTGTTCTTGTTCCTCCGGCGAGCGCTGGCAGACGCTGGCAGACGCGAAGGAACGCGCCAATTCAAGGTTCGTCCGCGCTTGGCTGCGTCGAGGGTTGCCGCTGTTGGTTCGAGGCGCTAGAGTGGCTTAAATTAATGCGAACGGATTAATAGGAGCGTCCGCGTGCTCAACGCAGGACGTTTAATAGACGCAACTATATGGCATGCGTGCACAACGGGGCACGTGCATATATATATCTGCTTTGCGCTCTTTGCATTCTTATTTGTATCCCGTGCTCAAGGAAGTCATTATAGATGTATAGGCTGCTAAGCGAATTATGTGGACTCGTCGGTCACGTACGCAGGCGCGAAGCCGCATTCCCCGATATTTAGACGGCAAACGTTGTGCAATGAATAATAAGCATTTAATGTTCTTGGTTTATCCTATATAATTGAGTAACTGAAACATGTTTCATCTGTATAAAGAAAAGACGAGATAAAAAGGGAGGTTAACCAGAAGCGCGTCCGGCTTAATAAGTTACACCGAGGAAGGGGTTAAGGAGAGAAAAAGAAAGAACGAGGAGGCAGGGCGGACCATATATATATATATATATATATATATATATTGAAGGCGTAGAAAAGAGTAGCAACGCAAGGTGGCTTCACTTTTTGGCCTCGCTTACCAACAACGCAAAATGCATAGTTTCTAATATAACACTGAACAAACGTTTTGGCGACAGCAGTATTGTCTAGTTATATTAAAAGAGCGGTAAAAACCGTTCTTTCCTTTTTTATGTATGAGTGTTCCTTGTTTGTACTGTCCTATTGAGTCTTAAGGGATACCGCCATTTTTGTTCCCATTTAGACTTAGAGAGTTCCTTTGTAAGGTCGCTCCGTTGTTTCGGCACTAATTTAATCTCATTCTATGCGCAATCGCTGCTCTTAGATTCCTCGCGATCGCTCTAGGATAACGTTTGAGCTAGGCAGCTGGACTGACTATATCCACCATGGAACTGTTGTGGCGCCATAATTTAACAGGCACAGACCACTCCTCTTCATAGCTTTCCGCAGTGTTTCGAGGGTGGCCACAGTGATCGCTTCCCATCATACCGTTATGCGCACTGGAACCCTTGCATATAATTATGATGCCTCCCTTAAACTTGCACAATATTCTCATCAGGGCATAAACATATCAAGATTATTGTATGTACATATGAGGTGGCCTAACTTAATTATGTATCCGCCATGATGGCTTATCGGTTATGATGTTTCACTCCTTAAGACGTGGTCGCGGGATCAAATCCCGGCCGTGGCGACCGCATTTCGACGTGCGTGTTATGCGAGAACGCCCGTGTTCCGTGCATTGGGGGCACGTTAAAGATCGCCTGGGGGTCGAAATAATCCGTAGTCCCCCACTATACTGCGTGCCTCATAAACGAATCGTAGATTTGGCACGTAAAGCCCCAGAATTCAATGCAGTCAACTTCAATGTGTGTTGTTTGGCTTATACAGAAAGAAAAGACGACTTCTTCTATATGGTGCCGATCTCTCCTACACACGCAATTAAACTCTTTATTAATGCGAAGTATTCTTGTCGGACATAGAACAACTTTCCTGCCAGGTACCCGACCGTTTTTGTGCGCCGATCCAGAAGGCAGTAAATTCTAACGCAGCGCATCAAGCACGAATGCATTTGTAGCGCACAGCTGTTATAAGATCCCCTGATACGAGAGTGGCAGGTGGAAGAACTCTGTGGGAGTGTGTTTGCGTAGAAAGATGTGAAATTCTAACGACATTTCAAATGTTGGCCTTGGGAAGATGTTATTGCCAAGACACCATGGTCTTCACAATTGCTTGCGTCATGGCGTGAATCTTTTTTATGTAACAGGTCGGTCTGATACCGTGTGAGATCATGAGATGCCGTGTCATTGCAGAGCGCCCCCCCCCCCCCCCCCCAAAAAAAAAAGACGGGATATTTGGAACTTTTTAGCGAGTGTTATCACAAATGATAAGAACTTTTCCAACCCTGGGTGTATTACATTAGGTTATAGTAGCTATGTACAGCTAGCGTACGTCTGCGTTTCCACCGGAAATTGCCGCGTCCCCGTGTTGGGCGCGGTGGTGGTCAGCTGGCATAGCTGCTGAAATCGAATTAATTTTAATTATTGTAATGTCTAAATTAATTTAATGGCAAAAGCCGTTCCCAGGTGAGTGTGTCACGAAATCATCTTCAACAAGCTAAAACAACGTGCTCTACCATTTCGCTCTGAAACCCAATTATCAGTGATTGTAACCTAAAAGTTATTTTGCGTACCTCTCACACAGGTAGACAAGAACTTCTCTGCGCAGTTCCTTGTTAGCCAGTAATCTGTAATTTAAGTTGGAGAACAATACAACTTGGTCCTCACTACTAAAGCAACAGCCAAAGCCAGAACAACAGCGGAAGTCACAACCGAAGCCACAGCTGATGCCGCAGCCGATGCCACAGTCGGTGGTACAGCTGATGCCACAGCCGGAGGCGATGCCGCAGCCGATGCCACAACCGGAGGCGATGCCGCAGCTGATGCCACAACCGGAGCCGGAGCCACGTCAAGTGATACAGCTGCGCACGGCTGTAGAGCCAACAGCGCGGGTTCCTGACAAATTATCCGAAGAAGACCGGCAAGTCGTTATGATGCTCCGGTCTCTGATGAATACCCCTCGAATGCTCTTAAATAACCTGCAGACTCCGTCAGCGCGAAGTGCAATGCAAGTGTTCGATGCTCTCAATTCAGTACTTGCAACTCTTGAGTAAGCATCATGGCTCACCCGCATCATTATATTCGCACTGAAGTCGGAACGGCTGGGGTTTAGCTCAAATATATACTGCCACGCACTGCAACGTAATACTGACGCCCACCGTAACCTTGATCTTCACTGGTAACTTCAACGTGCATCACCAGCTATGAACCACCAAGATTGAAGGCAGCTTAACGTATTGACGGAGCACTTGCTTTGACTTGACTGATTTCCAAGCACTTTGCTGCGTGCACAGACAGTGTTCCCTCTATCCCGCTTTCCTCTTTCTGTTCCCCCTTTCCCTTCCCCCAGTGTAGGGTAGCAAACCGGACGCTCGTCTGGTTGACCTCCCTGCCTTTCCTCTCTTTGCCATCTCTCTCTCTCTCTCTCTCTCGGAGTCCGGCTAGGAGTTTGCATTGGCTGCGGTGGTTAAAGTTGATAGCGTCATTTAGCAACGCCGCCTGCATAGAAGTCCCGAAGCGGCCGTGCAGTGATGATAGTAATGGGATGGGCAACACGGCTATGCAATCGATCATTGAGACCAGACGATTTTAGAAATCGTAGCAATGACTACGTTGCTTTGTGAGCGTGCGACGCGTGAGTTAGCCTTGACTCAAGAGCCTGCGTCTCGGAAAACGGTCGAAAAATACGGCGTGTTTAGCAACGCGTTGGAAGAAGATCGCACTCGGTGCCATTACGAGGGCAAAAAAACACAACGCTTGTTCGAATGCCTCTTCACAGCTGCACGAGAGCTAGCGGCGCAGGCTGCACCTGTATTATTTCCTCGTTGCACTGAGATGAGGGCATGGGTGTCTTTGTCATTCCAATGAGGAAAGAATACACCTTTTGGTAAAAGCCACCTTTCCCAGGGGCGGCACTGTAACGTGCCACCCCTGGGAAAGGTGCAATGGCATTCTTAGTTTCACCGATGGGTCAAGCATGTGGAGACGACAGCTTTATTTAAGTTTCTGCTTACGAACGACATAACATTAAGTTCCGTCAAGTAAAAGGAAAAGCTGAGCTTCAGAACACTCGAAGCCTTTATGCGCGCTTTTTTTTCCCACCAGGTCGGGTGCCAAACAGAGCAGTTTTTGAAGAAGCAAAATGACGTGTGCCTACATATCGGTCCACCTGCCTCCCAGTGCAGCTTTAGGATTCAAGTCAAACCATGATCGAGCGTCCGCCAGATCTGGACATGTCGAGAACCGTGGCTGTAACAAGTGGCCCAGAGGTGTGTCGTCTAAAATAAATAAAATCGTCAATACGATGGTCTGCTAGGCTTCGTTCTTTATGTACTTCACAGACGGGTCTTAATTAAAGCGAGAACTTTCCAGCTGTCTTCGGTAAAGAATTCGTTGAACGATGCGACTGTCGGTGTTCTAAATGAGTCTGCCGAGTTGACAGAATAAACTTGCCTCTTTGCGCTCGCTCGCCGTGGGGTGTTCATCAGTGTGCGGATATTCTTGGGCAGACATCGCCTGTAGCCTGCACCTACAAAAAGCAATGAGCATTCGATGCTGATATGTACCGACGCACGAGCACCGAGTGGTCACGAAACGGACAAACCCTCCAACACTTCAAGTCAGACCCACGGTGTTTCCATCATTAATTAACCCCACCGTTGGCCGGCGGCACCTGAAAAGTTCACGGTGATACCCCTGCCGAAAGATATTAATCTTGAACGGTCTTACGAGCTCGTTAAGCCCTTAGTGCTGAGCAGCGAGAAGATGTGAACCGGATGTTCGACATGCTCCGCGCCTGTGCTACGTCATTATTTCTGTTCCTTACATCTGTTGCGACAAGCGCTTTCGGGTGTTCGAATCCATCTCGGTTGTTGTACGCAACGAAAGCTGACATTTCTGGTTATGCTAAACCAATTTATCCTACATCGCAAAGAATGGTTGGCTTTAAAATTGAAACCTGAGCAAGTTGGTATGCATTTGGTCTTTCGTTTCGTGCAGCGCTAGTTGGCTGGCAACTATCATAATTATTCGTAGACGTAGAGATACTGCAGACAAAAGGAGAATGAACCTGTGTATAGTCCAAAACAAGGATTTAACAGTGTGGCAACTGCTGCCGGCTGGAGTCTCACGCTGGCCCAACTGGATAAGGCGAGATGTACTGTCGACTGCTGTTGACTGTGTTAACTACTGTTGGTTGTGGTACTGCCTCTTTCTGCGACTCAAAGGCAGCCCTATCAGAGTATTTTGCTATCTCTTAGCCGACGGTCCTACGAACAACTCGTGTCAGAGATACGAGAAAGTGAAACTTACGGAAGGTGCAAAGGCAGGCCCCTGCCCTTAGTCTCCGTTAGCTTGGCCTGGAGTTTGACAAGCGAAGACTTCGTGAACTGCCCAACGTGCACTGCTACAGAATCTGCAGCGGACTTTTACCCTCTGTTGTGGCTCTTTTGTACTCCAACGCACCCGTTGGATGCACGAAAACGAGCTAAAAAGGCAAGGACGGTCATTAAATTCAAAACGGAAGAAAGAGCCAAACAAACGAATTCGTTTGATTAAAGCAATGACGCCCTCGAAGTCGGATGGCTGTCCTAGTGCGGATATTTACGTAGCGTCTGTTGTGCCGTCGCGTAATTCCGTAGAGAACATAGTCGGTAACTGGGACACCTGCAGAGGTAGTGTAACATTGGCTATACGTGTACGCCGACTCGATTTATGCTTGATTTTTTTTTTGTGTGTGGGTGTGTGTATTGAGACATGTCGGGCGAACATGTAGTATTCCGTGAAGCTAAATTCTGCGGGAGACCTGTAGAAAAACTGCTTCTGTCGTGAACACGAAAGACAGGTGGCGAAGCCGCCTTAATGTTTTCGCTACAGCTCGCCTTGACGTCATTTATTTTGACTGCGTTTGCTCAGGCCTAGCTGCTTAGATACGTTATATCCGCACTTGTCAACAGCCGAGCGGCCTGCTCGACGGTATACGTTGTCATAATACTGCATTTTTAAGACAAAATGTATTTATATCCACACTCCCCGTTTCCGCAGAATAGGTCAAATGACCTTTGATTTTTAAGCTCTCCTTTTCGACAGTCATTAAAAGGTACAAAAGGAACTCGCAGTTAAGTTTTAATTGGCAAAAACGCACTATATCGTACTCTAAAGAAATTAGGGATTGAACATGGTAAATTTTCGAGATCCTTTGCTGGCGCCGCAACGTGCCAAATACAAGAAAACAGTTTGAAATTAATGACGCCGCACTGACATACTGGCGCTAAGGTTTCGGCGCGTATTTAAAAAGGATGGCAAGTGTGGCTTTTCCTTTCTTTTCTAGTAACAACCTCTTTGCGCGAAATTAACGACAGTGGAGTTTCATAAGAATACGTTATCAGTCTAAACTAACCTAGAAAAAAAAAACCTTCTAAGTTAACTTAGCTAGTGTTTCTTTTTAGTGTACAGGTAAAAAAAAAAAGGCCAGGATGCGAGCGCTACAGCGTAGTGTCGAACCAAGTGGCACCAAAGCAAAACAAGAGCATCCACCGACGCAGAAAGATGGCCTCGCTGTGACGTCACCTGGTGGAGCCGAGTCCGTTATTTGGGTCACTGCACCGCCTGTTCTCACGCGGCCATTGAGGTTTACGAGAGTCCCATCGCATGCGTTATAGCGGATCAGCCGTGTTACGGGTCTCCCATACCTTGTTTGTGAGAGTGCGTGATGCACAAGAGAGATAGATGGAGAGAGAGAGAGAAGCACTAGAGTATATAGGCGGACCACGAAAAAAAAGAACGCAACCTCCTGCTAAGGTACGCACTGCTCGTGCTTCCAGTTTTCACACGCGAGACCAGTTTTCGAGCTCCTTGCGAACAGAGATTACATTCCTGAGAAAGTACGCAAACGCGACTTGGTTACTGGACCGTCTAAGAAAGAAAGACAGAAAGAAAGAAAGAAAGAAAGAAAGAAAGAAAGAAAGAAAGAAAGAAAGAAAGAAAGAAAGAAAGAAAGAAGGAAGGAAGGAAGAAGTAGAGAATATATGGACTAGCTAGGGGCACTAATGCAATTTTTTCTTCCCTTCTGTCCTGATCACGGACTTGTGCTTGTATTATTAACATCATTTATTTTGTGATATTTTCTGTAAATTCGTGCTAATTTCAGTTCGCGGCTGGACTTGCACATGGTCTTTTCTTTCTTCTCGCAAAATTTCCTTTATTTCTTTTAAAAAGAAAGCCCACACACTTTAATCGCATTTCGTCACTGCTTATGAATTATCTGTCCAGACGTACATTACGAGTATTTGCAAGAAAGGCCACGCGCAAACGCCCAAGAATAAGGGATAGGAGAACTGCGCCGCGACAGCGGTAACAGCATCGCCCGCGGATACTGCGAGGGTGTGGGTCCGGTTTTCACTTGCGGGAAATCGTGTTTCTTTTCGGCCACTTTCATTTACCTTAACTTTGTTATTTCTACACTTCAGTTGAACAAGTAATTTACCCTATGCTTTCCTTGGTGTTCGTTACCTGTCGGCTTCATATCACAGTGACTAAGAAAATATCCGGCCCCTCGTTCGCCCCCTTCTTCTCGTTCATTACTTGGTGAGGGTCTTGACTCCGACTGCTTTAATGTCTTCAGGTATCGATTTTCAATATCACAGTTTGTAAGAGTATCACACGAGTAATGTGGAGGTCGTGGGTTCGATTCACACCTGCGACAAGTTGTTTTTAAAGCGAATGCTTTGTTTGCCTACACTTCCCCCAACTTTGTAGGTGCTGGCTGCTGCTGCCCCGCCGAGTATGCAACAACTTGGGTCATTGAGAATGTGCAGATAGGTGTGTGCAACCGGCGAAGGGACACTGGTTTTCCGGACAGGCTGGGCGATCCCCCAGAATAGAAATGCAACACTGGGTGGGTTCCCGAATAGGGAAGCAAAACAAGATGGCAAGAAGGGAAAGAAGTCGGCATCGAAAGCAGCCGAACGCGAAGAACATTAGAAATTACAGTGCGACAGCTTGGCCTGCCATTGAACACTCCGGTACTACTGTCTTTCGGAGCGTCTGTGCTTGGGCACTCACACAGGAATGCGTGCTTCGCCTTAGAAAAATTTATTATTGAATCAAACCGATTTCATTGATGACCGTATTATTCTATTCATTCCTCCTCTATTGCCTCATTGATATATTATAGAGAATTATCACTTTTTTTTGTTCCTCTACGTAGCATGACAATCTACTGAACCGTTTCAATTTTCCCTCGCCCAAATTCATGTAATAAAATTTTAGATTTTTACCTCCATTTTCTGAACACATAAGCAAAGTCTGCCCGACTCTTGGCCAATCCCCGTGAGTGGGTAAGCGCCAAACTCATCAAGGACATCATCATCATCATCAAGAAGTGAATGAAATGGGACCGCAGCCTCCATTGAGCAAAGAGCTTTCAGCTGCACAGAAGGGAAGAGGGAGAGGTCACGCGAATATGCTTGAGCAAAACATAAAAAGAAAGCTTCGCTTATCGCCAATTCTAACTTGCGCGGGAAACGCCGATTTCTCGTCCACTTTTAATTTCCCTTTATTTTATCATATCTCCATTTCAATTAAAAAAACAAAAAGTTAACCTATGCTTTCCTTGGTTTCATTGTATGTTGGCTTCATGCTACATTACAAAGAAATTATCAATATAGGATAGCGTGCAAAACGACGCTACCATTTGGATACAAAGCGCGGGATGGCAGTTAAATAAATCTCTCAAGTGAAGAAGCCTGTTTTAATATTATTAGAAGACCGTATGGCGTACGTAGATCCGCTAATGGCACGAGACCGTGCCATTGTCGTCAAGGATTATTTTTCAAAGCTGTTGGACTGCATTTTTGCATTGCGTTTATTGGTATTAGCTTTATTTTAGTCGTGCCTCTCGCTAGCAGTGGTGCCGTACTGCACAAAATAAAACTGTGGAAACCGGTCCCGCAGAGGCCCTATTTGCACACATATAACGCAAGTTTCGTTAGTTTAATTGCCAGCTTGAGGATACGCTTGTAACCGCGTCTGAAATATAACGCGATATTTTAAGCTATACCGCTAGGCGACTAAGCTTCGCGGTCAAGCCCCTCTGAACATGCTAGGGGGAATAAAAATAAATTAATTAAACTCTGTGGTTTCACGTGCCATAACCAAGAAATCATTACAGGCACGCCGTAGTGGGGGACTTTATAATATCTCTGACCCCCTGGGATTCATTAACGTGCCACTAAATATAGCAGGCGAGCGTTTTTACATTCCGCCTCCATTGAATTGCGGCCAGATACCGATACGCAAGGTGCTCCTAATACGACACTATGGCACATCATCAACGTGAAACCGAATCGCAATGATTGTTGATGGTGCTGTTATTTTTTTGGGTGTACCTTTATGATTCTCCGATAATGCTTAAATCACTTCATAATCGGTTCCTGAAAGTTGGGATAAGCATTTGTCCATTCCTTAGATCAACATACCCATTTCACGCCCCGTGTCCTACATCGTGTCTATTGACGAGCGACGAGACGTCAGCGCAGAATTGTGGTCTTTAGCTAAGTGGTGGACGTCGCATTTTCTTGCGTCTCGCTCGTTTTCGGCTGCTAGCCCGGTGGCCGTAACGTGTTCGGGTCGAGTCGTCCCAAACGTGTCTGCGAACGTGCTACGTACAGCCTCTTATTGAGAGCTTCCTGATAAATGACCGGATGAGAGCAAGAAAAAAACATAAATGGTAGCGCTATGCGCTACAATAGATGATCACCCGGAGTTGACGCCTCCCATCCGGTTTTCTTGTATCCTCGCCCGACCCGATTCCCAACAGTTCACAACGTGATACATTCTATATAGTTTCTGTACCCGTGCGCTCCCTTCGTGCGCGCTGTGTGGGTAGCTCCAACAACAATCTGCACTCTTCCCCTCCCGCTTGGCCCGCTACTTATTATGCACATCGAGACGTCTTCTCGGAAAACAGCATGCACGCGTTCCCGCGCATGCGTGTAAGATTATCTCGATGAACTATGTGCGTTGTGCCGACCACGCCCGGAATTTCATATTGGCCATTTGATTGCAATTGCCCGGCTGCGCAGCCTGGGATGTCGAGGTGAAAACGACGCAAGCCGTCTAAGCGGTCATGAATGGAACGAGCGTCAAAAGCTAGAAACACTCGTTTAGCTCGTGCGGCAGTATAGCCGTGGATGCCTGCACATGGCGGCCCAGTAATTTGGTGTCGGCCGAGCTACGCCTCCCGAGCTGACATCACAGATCTGGACGATGAAGGCTTCAGGCTTGTGCGTCACCGCAAGAAGAGGACCGTCGGAATCCCAGTGATTATTACCCCTGCCACAGAAGGAGCCGACCTGAAAAAGGTAAATCCCATTGTTCTGTCTACGGAAATTGAAAAGATTCTTGGCACATCGCCAGTTAGGAGCCGATTTACTGCTCCAGGAGCCCTGCTTCTAGATTTACAGACAGAAGAGCATGTGAATTCCCTTCTCAGCTGCAAGTCAATCTCAGGGACTGCAATATCAGCACGAGTGCCCAATTCGTACCTGCAAAACACGTGCATTATTAGAGGAGTACCGAAGTGGTACACTGACGAGGAACTGCTGCTATACCTAAAACCACAAGGTGTTTACCATGCAAGGAGAGTGACGCGACGCGTCCAAATTTCCGAAACCGATTGGGAGTCCAGGCAAACCAGCTCCGTGGTTCTTACGTTCGCTCCAAATACAGACCGTCCAGAGAAGATCAACTTGGGCTTCACAAGACACGAGACCATTGACTACGTTGAGACACCACCTCGGTGCTTCAAGTGTCAGCGCTATGGACATGTGGCCAAGTACTGCCGTGGTGAGCAGCGGTGTAAGAGATGTGGAGGACCGCATGATTTCAAAACATGCACGTGCAGCGAGAACTTTCTATGTGCAAATTGTAGTGGTTGCCATCCAGCTAGTTACAGCAAGTGTCCTACGCGTGCAGCGGCAATAAAGCGTAAGAAAACGTTTATCTTGGGGCCAACAGGAAAAGATGAGAAAAATACGACGAAGAAAAAGACAGAAAATCACAGAGAGTCGGACGAAATCCAATGGAGCTCAAAGAGTGAAACTGATTTTCCAAGCCTGAAGCCTTCTCCAGGAATCCAGGACACAGTGGTGCCATCGCGCAGCGGACCGGCTAAAGCAGTCAAATCAGGGAACAGAGGCCCCGTGGAAGAGAAGACTGCTGAACAACCGGAGCAGCGAAGTTATGCGTCTGCACTGCAGCGACCCCAATCGCGTTGCGACGAAAAAAATCAACAGGAGGACTGTCAGCAGGTGCTACGTGCTCTCTTCAAGGCCTTGCGATCGCACATAGAGAAGATGCCGGCGAGCTCGATGAAGGAAATGCTCGAAGTAGTCCTGGCTCTCGAGTCAGTGATTGTAAGCTCTGCCTCTTCTTAAAGCACCAAGCAATATGGATGCGGTCAGGACACAATGTTCACCATCTCGTCCACAGGTGCCACTTATTATGCAATGGAACTGTGCGGGTCTTGCGTGTCACTTACCTGAACTGTCGCTTTTCTTACGCAACATGCCTGTGCCAATATTGGCCCTGTCCGAGGCTGGTCTTCCAAGTTCCAGATCAATTGCTGGTTATGTCGCACATGGAAATCAAAGTATTCCGACATTTCCCAACGGAAGCGCCATGCTATATGTGAGACGGGAAATACCACATTGCGTTCTACCAGTCCAAGACCTTTGCAGCAGTGCTTTGGAAGTCACTGCTGTACAAGTGCGGCTGGGAAACCGAAGTCTCAGCGTGGCCTCCGTATATGTGAGCTCTCGTCAGAAGGTCCCGATGGGAGAAATTATAAGAGACCTCTGCAGCCGCTGCCCAGCTCCGAGGATTATATGTGGGGACTTTAACGCGCACCATACTCTCTGGGGCGACAAGACGACTGATGTACGTGGAAAGCAAATTGTTAGAGCTTTAAACACCGAGGGACTCTGCGTGGCAAATGACAAACAGCCAACGTTTTTTCGACCACCGGCCTCTTACAGTGTCATTGACTTGACGTTACATTCAACGGACATCCTCGCATCGTCAACGACTAGCAAGGATAGAATGGGCAGTGATCATTTTCCTGTCTTCGTTAACATTGCTGGATATAGAACCAACGGCCGAAGATCCTGTCCTGTGACGCATTGGGATACGTACAGGGATGGCCTAAGCGAATCATCTGGAGACCTGTTCGCGGACATGCTACGTAGCAAGAGATTGGCTACCGCTGAGCTGAAGCTACCCGACCACTTCCCCGCTCCGGATCTAAAGCTCAAAAATCTATGCGCTGCCCGTAGAAGAGCGGAACGGAGGCTGATGAGGACGAAGGGTGACCCACCAATGAAGACTATATACAACAGGATTAACGCAGTGATTCGGCGGTATACAAGGAAACTAAGAAGAGATCAATGGGCATCATTTTGTGCAAGCCTATCGGTCTTCACACCAGTTCCAAGGATATGGTGGGTCGTTAATAACCTTGCTGGAAACTTTCGACCACACAAGCCATTTGAAGCCCTAGCAATGAAGTTACGCAAGACACTCGCTTGTCTTGCGAATGCGTTCGCTGAAATATACTCTTCCAGCAGGTCACCCGGCACAACCGACCCGCCACCGCCGCTGTCGTCGTCTTTAATGGATGCTCCTTTCACACTCAGAGAGCTGGAACTAGCCATGAGCAGCCTCCGACGTCGCTGTGCGGTGGGACCTGACCTTATCAGTAATCAGATGCTGACAAACCTACCGGTTGAGAGGCGGCGTGATTTGCTGGCATTTTTCAACCAAGTCTATGCCAGTGGGGCTATCCCACATTTATGGAAGGTAGCATGGGTGGTACCGGTTCTGAAACCTGGAAAGAATCCTGCAGCTCTGGACTCATACAGACCAGTATCACTGACCTCGTGTGCAGCGAAGCTAATGGAGAAGATGGCGTGCACAAGACTCACTTGGTATGTCGAGCAGGGTCGAAAACTACCATCGTGCATGACTGGGTTTCGGCAGCGTCTAAGCGCTCAAGACAATGTGCTGGACCTGCTAAGCCACATAGAACATTACAGTGCGGACGGCCTGTCGACACTTGCTGTTTTTATGGATGTCTCTAAAGCTTACGACTACGTGTCTCAAAGAGCCATCATCAGCCAGTTACAAGTTATAGGCGTCACGGGTCATCTCTTGCACTTCGTACATACGTTCCTCAATGATCGTCGCATCAGAGTTCGTCTTGGCGACACTTTGAGCGATGAAATACGTATATTTCGTGGTGTGCCACAGGGGAGTGTTTTATCTCCCTTATTATTTAACATTGCCATGAGTAGCCTCCCAACAGTACTGAACCATCGAACACCAGTGAAGATATCTATATATGCCGATGATATCTGCATATGGGTCTCCGGCTACCAGCATCGCCGCCTCGCACGAATAGCCCAGGGAGCAGTAAAAGCAATTCAGGGTCACTTGGCAACGATTGGATTAACACTATCAGCAGAGAAATCATCATTCATACTATTTCCTGGAGTGAAAAGAAAATCTACACGCTTGACGCTGACTTTGGACGGATACCAGATTCGACAAGTCACCAACGTCCGATTCCTGGGCGTTACCTTAGACCACAGGCTACACTGGCGCCGCGGCGTTGACCACGTTGTGGCGTCATCGTCACCCAGGCTACATGTGCTCAAGCGAGTCGCTGGCATACGCTGGGGCAACCACCCGACGTCAATGCTACGGCTACATACAGCGTTGGTTACCAGTCGAGTCCTGTATCAGCTACCTCTGATGTCACCCTCCGACAGCCAATACGAGCGCTTAGAAGCCATCCACAGAAAAGGTCTCCGACTTTGCCTTGGAGTCCCTCAGCCAGCGTCAAACAAGAAAGTGCTCTACGAAGCTGAGTCACGCCCTCTACGACTTCAGGCTTCCGAGGCTCTGATGATCCAGCTACTACGATTGAGTGAGTCTACGCCCGGGAGAGCCCTCTTACGACGTATAGGTAACAGACCACGCTCACATTTTTATGCAGCATTGAACACGCTTCGCGTATTAGGATTGCGCTGCTCGAGACCGAGAGAAAGGATAGAACCACCCTGGACATTCGAGGACATCACATGCAACTTAAGTGTACCACGATTGCAATCAAAGAGCTGCATTCCATCTGCAGAAGCCAAGTCATTAGTCCTGGAACACCTGAACACGACTTACCCGAATCACCTACAAGTATACACAGATGGCTCTGTCAAGGCAGACGAAGACCGCTGTGCAGCTGCATACTACATTCCCTCTCTAAGATATACGTGGTCTGGGCGTCTGGACTGTATAGCCTCGTCGACAGTTGTGGAAGGCGTAGCGATAGCTTCTGCTCTGCGCAAATTAAAGACTTTGCCTCCGCAGAATGTGGTTGTCCTTACGGACTCAAAGGCCGCATTACAACAAGTATACCGTGGTTTGCCATCCCTCAAGTTCCCACGCAAATCCCTAGCCATCCTGAAAGAACTCAACAGCAAAGGCTTCACAGTAAAATTTCAGTGGATTCCCTCCCACATTGGTATCTCAGGAAACGAAAAAGCTGATGCGCTTGCATACGCAGCACTCTATCATCCTCCCAAAATCAAGGCTCCAAAGAGTAACAACGTGCAAAAATCTGAAATTCGAAATCACTTTGCGTCGCTTTGGGTTCCACCGCATATGCCCTGCGTAACCAAGAGATTGCACCGAGAGGAAGCCTCACTTCTATATCGTATAAGGACAGGATCTGCTAACACACCGGCCTGGTTATTTAAAACGGGGCGACTCAATTCTCCGAACTGTACGGCATGCAACGAGACAGGAGACATTGAGCACTTTTTGTGGTCCTGCCAGCAATTCCAAGATGAAAGAGACACTCTCCTGAAGAATTTGCAACACAAGGACCTTCCGCATGCGCGCCTGCAACACCTTATATTTCCCGAGGGATCAGTGATGGCCCGCAAAGAAACTTCACGTCTCCTGATCGAATTCTTAAGAGACACTGGGTTGATGGACATATGGTGAAACCCATCAGCGGTATTGTGCGAGACGCTCGGGCGGAGCAATTGCCGGCCTTGTTCGCCAGGCTAAACCCGCCTGCTGCTACAATTCACCACCACCACCACCACCACCACCTCCCGATTCGTCTTTCGCGCCTACTTAAAAATTATTCCAGCGTAAGGCCGATACTCAGCAGAGGCTTCACGGTGGCGGAGGCTATTGGAAAAAGGGCGTCTTGGTTTAACTGAGTGTTGCAGGGGTGCGATCACTTGGCACGATCGCGTTTATCATTGCGGATACAATATGTGACGAAGCGCAGTCGGCCGCAGCGACCGAAGATTAGAGCCCAGCTACCGTACGTGTACACAAACGGTAGTTAACACTCAAGATATCATGCTACTTGCTTCGAACTCCCTCCCAGTAACGTCCTATAGAACACTTCAATGAGAGCCGATTTCAAAGCGTTCAATGCTCAGTTCGGCTACGAACACTCGTGTTTATATAAGATGGCTGACATTACGTTGGGCGTGCGAAATAGTTATTCAGAACCGCCCATGTAAATACAGGGTCAGACATGCACGCACTCACGTCTGTATATCTCTCGGACTCCAATATCATAATTTCTTGGCACTTAAGATGTATTGTTGTAGCTAGGCGAGTGTTTGAGACTGCACATAGTGCTCCTTGAGGTACGAAATCGGCGAGACCGAAAGACTACGAGACCGAAAGGAGGTCGTTGCTTTGCGAAGGTGTACAATTATGGCGAGCGTGCGCGCGTGTGTGTGCTTGTGCATGAGCGTGTATCAGCGTCCTCGTGTACGCGAGTATGTGTTTGTGCGCGTAGATGCGTAAATGTACGTGTGTGCTATACTTGACGGCGCGTAATATAGTACTCGGGACAGGACGCAGCATTGCGATGCGAGAAGATGATATTCACGTGCACAAAAAACCTGGTTTCATCAGAAGAAAGAAAGGAAGAAAGTACAAAAAGCACCAACAGCAAAACAGAGCTCTGGCGATGTCAACGCACGGTATACAATTGAGTTCGTACTAACGTTAGGCAAGAGCGTATTGAATCTATGCGATATGCTTGAGTATCTTCGCTTGCTGGAGACACATTCACTGCTCTTCTGATTCTATTCTAAAGGACACCCATTGCCATACAAACAACTCGACACAAACGGTAATTCTCATACCGATGTTTTGATGTCATACATTTGCCAAGCTTTATTTAACATGAAGTTTCCATACAAGTGGTAATTCGTTAAAGATGGGTATGCTTATAATAAAACACTAGTGACATGGCACCGCTGAAGTCCTTGATCATAATGGTATATTAATGTATATAACCTCAGTACGTGGTAAATGTCTTCATGTGACTCGACAAGGTAATATGGTCTCAGGAAAAGCTAGAACACGTATTTTTTTTTTTTTTGCACTGCCAAGAACTATAGCGTGAAACAAGCTTGGAATTTCAAGTGTGAAAGATAGGACGTCCTCCATCAACAAATGCACACAACTATGCTGAATCACAAATTATTCTTAAATTAATTATTTAATGATTCTTGTCATTTGCAATGTGGGCACGGTTAGATTTGGCATTTAGCATTTGGCATTCTGCGCCAGCTGTTGGTATACGTACGGCTCTCATTCCCGAATAGTGCCAAAAGATGCGGATCCTGAAGACGCACCACTGATTGGATAGCAGAGCGTTTTCATTGTTTACTGGAAAGATCAATGCGATAATATTGAGATCAGCTAGAGGGTCTCTGAGAGATCACCGCAATAGTATTCTGAGAACCGACCTACCACAGTTCGGTATCTTGCTCTAACCGCGGAGAGGTCACCGACCTCCAAAGGAGGCGTTCACAACTGAACAATCAGCATTGCGATGCCAGACACGTCTCAGGCCGGTAGATAAACTTGTTCTCTCAGCCAACCCTTTGAGTCTTTGAACGTATTCCGCAAGCGGCTCGACCATATGTGCCTCCATGCGCGGAGAGAAAGCAGAAGCTTGTAGACCTAGTTAGTGACGATAGTAAGGCGGAAACGAGCATTTATAAAGGAAATGAAAAACTTAAAGATACAGGAAATGGTTTTAATGATAAGGAATAAGGCGATACCAGCTGGAAGAGCACCTAAAGAATTTCCGAAAGATGGTTGCGTGGCCGCCCGTAAAATAAAAAAATAGTAAAAAACGTTGCAACAGCGATTGGGTTGCGCAATGCATGTGGAAATGGCGTTCACTCTGTTTACCATATTCTGGATCGCGAGCGTAAAATTAACTGCCGCGCAGCTGCGAGAACGGGCGGATTCTTACGTGACGTTTATTCGCGGAAGTAGTATAAAAGGCAGCTGCAGCCAACGGCGTCACTCCGGAGGTGTGCAGGTTTATACTGCCCGAGTGATATACTTCCCTTTAATGAATGTAACGTCGGTCTTCGACATCTATACTTTCTTAGCGTACGACGCCTTTGCTTCTGCAAAATCCGCGAACGTAAAACGCGGGTGTGGCCTTCTTGTAAGCCTTCACCGAAACGGAGTAAATTGACGACGAGAGTCCACTGCGACGTGATGACTGTTCTCAGCCGGCGAAATGACTTTTTCTGCAAAACATCGACATCAATCTATTTAACTTGGCAGTGTTTGCTACACATCGGGAAACATCGGTGAATGTACTCTAGTCCTGTATACGGGGTGTTTCTAGGGAGGCATTGAGTAATATTTGAAAATAGCCGTTTTGAAATAAAGGAACGCTTCCTTCGGAAGCATGCCTTCAGCGGCGGCGACCATGGAGTGACGACTGATACATTGCAATTAATGACCACTTAACAATAATTCATAAATTAACGTAGAATGCTTCAGTTTCGGCGGGCTCATCTTAATTGGGAAATTGAAGCGACAATTCCCGTACAAGCGGTATCGACTTTTGGATCGAGAAAAATGCGATTACTCGCAGAACTGTGGCACGACCACGACCTACTGTAGGTCGTGGCACGACGATTAATCGACGAACTGCGGCCGCGCAAAACCGAAACTGGGTGGCTGCAGCGAGTGCAAAAAAGCCGCGCCCTTCGAGGGGACGTCACTTCTCTATGGCGACATTCTGCTTACGTCACCACGCAGCAGGCAGCCAGCTGAGCCAGCGCCCTGCGACAGCGAGGAGCAAGGAGCCCAATGCATTGGCGGAATACCTGGTCTTTATACCTATGCTCAGAGGAGCCCTTTGGACATGAATGTGCATATCATTGCATACTACTGTGCATCCTCATCATAACTCATCCTATTCCTGTTTTATCCTGTTCCCCTTCTCTCTTCGCCTATTCTCTGATATAGATTCTTCCGCGTCTATGCATTAACGCGCAACATAAGATGAACACGACGCTCCCACAATGCCTGCCGCTAACATGAAGGGCTCGCAACCACGAGCGCATCGTCGCCACCTGCGGCAGCAGCCGTACATTGTATCTCTCGCAGTCGGCGCTCAGGTGTCGTGATTCGTCACAGGTAGTTGAAAGGAGCCCGGCCTATCGGCGTACGAGGTGTCGGCAACCCGATTAAAATCTCATTGTGGATTCAAGCGACGTCGACCGAAAACATGACGGGTGGTACGTTATAAGCTCACAAGGCAGACAGGTATGACAGGTGAGATGGAAAGTTGATCCCGTGCACGTTGACGCGGATCTAAAATACGGCTTGTGAGACGAGACACGATTGCAAAGCGGCGGGTACGTAGGAATCGACACACTGCCGGCTTTGACTCGTGTGTCTGTTTCGCGCCGTGGGTATAACGTGCGATCTAGCGGAAGATAGACGACAGGAACGGTTAAAGATAGAGTGTGGGCCAACAGTCAGGGAAAGCGTAAATGGGCTGGTCATGCAAGGAGTACAATAAACAATCGGTGTTCCGTTAGAGTAATTGACATGATCAGTGCAAAATGAAGGAAACGCAAGCGAGGTTAGCGAAGGATTATGCAGAGTGGTACATTATGATGGAGGACACCGTTAGTTTGGATTGCTGGAAGAGGTATTCCTCCTACATGATGATGATGATGATGATGATGATGATGCTGATGCTGATGCTGCTGCTGCTGCTG